>NC_056735.1:1149853935-1149898935 GCF_019279795.1 Protopterus annectens
GCCCTTTTTAGTTATCGCAGTTTTCCTCAGGGTTCCTTAAGAATCTTCCTAGAAGAAGAATGGAGGCTAATGGCTGCAACTCATACACACAGCTCACACCCATGCACACACAGTCACACACACAAAAACATATGCTAGCTAGCCTTCTACCCCACCTGCAGTGTAGACATATACTGCATACACTTGCCCCCCCACACACACACATACACACACACACGCACACACACACACACACACACACACACACACACACACACACACACACACACACACACACACACACACACACACACACAGTGGCTAGTTCTCTACCTCTCCATCAGTGCAGGTATGTGCTCTGTCCTTATGCCCATGGTTAAATTTATTTATGGACACACCATTTTTTCCTTTGTGGACATTTATGCTGTTGTGTTTGTTTCTAGATGGCATACTGTTGTTTTATGATGCAAAGAGCTGGATGGCACTATACTGAAGAGGGAACAGACATTGCCATCATGGCATTATCAGTATAAGAAGCGACCTACTGGCTGAGGGAACTCTTCGTATGCAGACCTAAAAATATCATCAAGCTGTGACTCTGGTTTCTCATCACTGGAACTGGTGACCTGAGTTGCCTTTTTTCCTGGAAATGGGGAACTTATTTTAGCTTGCTACATTCATTATTGGATAATTGCTTGTAAATATGCTGGATAGCATACCTGCATAAAGAGTATGACTCCTTGTAGCTGTAATGTGCCTGGTTCCATGACAGAGAGGGCAGAGTCCTGACCCTGCCTTAGGAATCTGTGGTTCAGTTGGCAGTCCCGTCAATGGAGAAGCTAGGCAGGGAGGGACAGGAGTGAATGGAAGTGTCCCACTGACCGCTCACACTGAGTGGGGAAGGATGTGGACAATTGGGGCTTACACTGGGTTGCGTGATCCCTCTAATGGAGATTAGGAAACCACTAGGCATACTTCAAGGAGAGGGGCTGGTCTGCCTGAGAGGAAATAGCGTGGCCCTTGTGGAAGTGAGGGGGTGACCTTCACCACAGCCCATTGCATGTCCCCTCCTTGGTACTTTGCCAGGTACATGTAGGGGACAGGACAGCATACAAGAAAATCTCAAGCCATCCCTAATGACTGTCTTAGTGATAGCCCTCTCAGTGTACCTCACCCTTGTCATGGGGAACAAATGGGCTGACTGACTGGGGAAAGGCTGATGAGTGACAGACAATGGGGAGGGGGGAAGAAATGAATAATACATGCTGCATTTTGTAGCCCTTAAAGAAGCCAGCTGAAAAGGCAGAGTTGTTGTTTACCATAAAAATTATAGGTCTGGAAATACTGAAATATTTGGTTAGGCTTCAGGAATTGTTAATATATTCTGTTTATTATATGTTTCGTAGAGTAATATCCAATTGAGCTATAATGCATTGTCTAAATCTGGTTCTAGTTGAAAGTCTGAGTTAATAACAGACTAGGGAAGTCAAGATTGCAAATAGAATAGAAAGATATAGTGCCTTCCAAGAATAACCGCATCCTATTTACAGTTAGAACGAGTCAGTTGTTTACCTCCTTCAAAAATAAATTTGTATGTGGAAAGCAGAAAATACCAGTATATATTTATGACAGTAAATTTTTGAAGGACAAAGGATCATAAGTTTGACATTTGATCATTGAGAACCTATGAACTTTTAACCAAAAAGACCAAAGTCATTCTGGTCCACAGAAGCAAGTAAGAACAAGTAAATAAAAAACTCTTTAATGAACAAAATAATAAAAGTTGACAAATTAGTGAAAGTTAAGCACTTTCGTCCATTCACTGGACTTCATAGAACTGACTACAAATAACAACTTGTTCCTTAAATATACTCACAGTTAATCACCAAGTGCAAAACAATCAATCAATTAATTCATTCATTCATCGCATTCTAATATTGTTAAAAGCAAAACCTAGTCTCCTTGCTGCATTTGGAACCCAACTTTATCTCCAATGCCAACCAAAAAAAAAAATAGAATGAAAGGTATATGCATAACAATTCTCATTGAAAACTTAAATCATAAACCTTATATATATATATATATATATATATATATATATATATATATATATATATATATATATAATAAAAAAACACAAACTACTATAAGTAAGTTTAGTAGTACAAGCATGAAATTGTGAAGTTTATAAATTAACAAAAAATAAAGAATGATAAATCCCATTCACGAATTAACTGCTCCTAATTTCAATGCATTGTGTATATACTATATAATACTAAAAAATAGTTCAGTCATGTAGCCTTAAAAGTAAAAGTATAAGATAAAAATGTATATATAAAAAAGTATGTAGGTCTCGTTCACAATTTGGCTGCTCTTAGTTTGAGCACCGGTTGTATGGAAATAAATTCATTTGGGCCAGGCTTAACAGTTGCATCCAACCTCAACTGCTAGAGGAGCTCCTTGTATTCCAGTCTGTTCTCGCTATGAACTTTCCTTCATTTGCCTTTTTTTTCTACCAAGATATATATGTAACTGTGTTTCCAACATCATTTACATGCTTATAAAAGTGCTGATGGTATGTGTTTTTTTATGCTTATGAACTAAGATATTACTAACTGCGTTGGAAAAGTACTTCACAAAAGCAGTTTTCATTTGCCTCTGGAGAGAATTCTGGCTGTATATCTTCTTCACTGACTCCTTTCCAGTTTCTTTCTATTCTCTCACAGTCTGCCTTGTGAAACAAAATATTCTGGTGTGGGTCATACTACATATTCAAATTATGAACAACCTAAAAAATAAATGATTACTAGGTTTCAAGAGGGCATCATAAATAATGAGCACTTCATGTCAAAGCTTATGCTATGGACTGACTGTTTTATGCAAAAATCTCATCATGTTCACCATTGTCAGAAACGTTACCATCTTCTTACTGCTGGGGAAAGGTGGATTTCTGAAGTTTTATTTACATAAGATACTGGGGCAGGGCTATTGTGCCTGCATCTAGTAAGATGTAATGCTACCTTAATACAGAGGGGAAGAGTGTTAACCTGTTTGGTGATAACTAGGCCAAAAGAATGCCAAATTCCAAACAACATGGCGTAAAATAGTATCAGAAAATTAATTAGGTAAGCTGTTAATGAATTTATGAACAGAAATTATGACACCTGGACCACTTGTGAAAAAATGGGGAAAGGGGGGGTTGTGGATGAATGGATTAGAAAGCCTCATTATTCAGTCTGTTCAGATAGGCGAACCATTACAAGTCTTGAGTAAAGCACAGAATCATCTGAAAACATTCCATCTGTGTATGATCACCCTGCAGTCAGGGCAACAGTAGGGCCTCCTATTCTTTTTTTCCTATAACTCAAATTTTTTTGAAATGTTCTGTTTTTTTATATTTGCAGCTGAAATGAGAGGCAGCCAGCAAATACTTTGTTCATTACTAACACTGGTTAACAGCTCTTTCTTGTGGAAATGTGCAACTTCTGAGAATAGATCTATGGTTGTGGGGTCATATAACCAAGTTACATCACAACTCATTAGTGAAATAACATGCAGAACATTGTTGAGTTGAGGATTCATAGATGTTGTTACCACCAGCTCCCATCACAATGTCCCCACATTGTTGCAAACTCATTCCTTACCCAAGTTTTGAGCACTTGTAGCTGCAGATTTCAGCAGTGATCATAATGACAGCAGTCAGCGGTAATGCTTTCATTTAGTAATAGTTTAAACCTTTAGAGGACCTGAAATGATCTATGTACCAAGATCCTGTATACATCTCATATATTCACAAATTAGGCCTTGTGCTGTTAGATGATTCAGTTCTGAATTCAGATATTTTTTCATAGATCAGAAATTATATGCTGATGTATACATTACATGCAAAAAAAGTTAGTAAAACATGCACCCAAAAAATGTTAGAAACAGAATAAAAGTTATAGAGTCCAAGTCACTTACAAGACAGTGGTATTCAGTCATCCGTGAAATGTTTGCGCAAAGTTAGTTTTCCCACTTAAGACATTTAAAAAAGTAATGAGAAAAGCATGCTGTTTTACAAGCACATAAAACAAACACAATAACTAAATTAACGTTTTTCTCACATTTATGACATAATGGTCTGCTATGGCCCTAGAGTATAACACTATGTATTGTGCATTTACAATCTAACCTGCAAGACTGTAATGTTATAGTTTTATATAACTGTCTTGTATTGCGTCTCTCTAATACCTTCTAGTCAATGCTGAAATACATCATTTATTGATATAGGGATGGAGAAATGAATTTATTCATATTGGCCAGGAAATTCCATTTGGGCAGAGACCATTTACAGATGAAGTAAGAACAGAAACTCTCAAAAAGACAGCAAAATTACAGTGTAACAGAAAGAGTTCCAATAGTAAGTGGGCAAAACAATACAGTACACTGCTTATTTGTTTATATGTTTATATATTTGTATTTGTTAACTGGGCGAGATCTATTTTGGGCTCAGCCTGGGGGCACTGTCTAGTTATGTGATTTGTTCAGAGATACCCAATAGGCAAATGAGGACTGATGGAATTAAACACTGTACTACAGGAAGGAGCTTGAAACACCACACAAGTCAAAAACAATCAAAAATGCAACATACATTAATAAGCACAGATAAAATAAGTTTTGCATCCTGTTGTAGTACAAATGGTTTGAAGCAGATACAAAAGTAAATAAAATTATGTGATGCAGTGAGGAGAATGAAGGTTTTATACAGTTTAGTGAATTAAAGAAAAGGACTGCTTGGATAAAGCAACAGTAATAACTACAGAGGTTGATTAGGCAGTCTTATATACAGGATTGGGGTTTTTGAGGTGCAAGGAAAGGAAAAAAAGAAAGGAAATAGATGAATATTCGAAAGGTGAAGAGAAAGGACTTGGACATGGATGAAGAGAAGGAGTCAAATAGAAAGGATGAAAATGAAACAAAAATTGGTAAGAGTAGTACAAATATAAAAAAATGGTACATCTGCAGGTAGACTAAGCAAAAAAGACAGAGTTTGAGGATAATGTTTATCAGTCTGTTCTCATATTTATATTGTAAGGACCAACCATATTGGCTCTCTCTGATGCCTTGCAAGACTGTTGAGTTGTCAGCACTAGGAGTGGTTGAAATGTAATTGAGGGTGCCTAGATCCCATCAGAAGAATAAGAAATAAATCAGATGATTTGCTCCGGTCAATCACACACAACTTAAAATATTCATTAGCACCACCCATTGTTTTGTGAAGTTTCTACAATTGTTGGTTCAGATTCATCCAGACTAATGAGGATTTAGCTTACAAGGAGATATATTTTGATTGCTACATCAATGCTCAGAAATAATGTAATGGCTAATAACTGACATCTGGTACAGATTTGACTAGAAGTGCTACCCAAGATAAAATCAGGGTCAGGAAGAATGGATGGAAAAGAACGCAGAGCATCAGTTCAGTATATGTGTCGCCCAATACATTCTCAAGTTTTCCTTCACCTCGCTTGTGCGGCTAGGGTCTCACTATCCAGAGTTATGTAAATCTGGCATACATGTTCCCATGAAATCACATAGCATCTTTCTTACATGATATGTACTGCCCAAAATAAGTTCACTATGAAACATTTGAAGGCTCTGCGCAAGATGCATATCTCTACGATAGTAATGAAATGCTCTTCAGTTTTGACCTAAAGGGTAGCTTTGAAACAGACTGTTTATATCTTCCCTAACACAAGTCACAGCAGAGTATCGCCGATTAGCTTATTTGCCTGCGAAGTGCGATCTCTGTATGGTATAGCTGATCCCCTAATAATTCCACTGTTCAAATTTAATTCATTGCACATTCATGTGTCCAACACATTGGCAAAAGGTACAGTAGGTAAGTAGCATTTTTGTTTTCACTGCTGAACTCTCATAAATTTTCAGACTGATAAGGACAGGTAAGGGCAGTCCTTGATGGACATGTGGTACTGGGATATGATGGCTACAGCAGTTTTTACACTGTATTATGTAATAGTCACAAGCTTCATTTTAGACTTGTACTTCAGCAAATAAATACTGAGTGCCATTGCTGACATCCAGTAATGCAGCAAGGTGTGGTCATTTGTAAAAACTAATGGTCAGTCAAACTTCACTTAGTTCTCCTATCAAAACTTTAAAAGAAAGAAAGAAAAAGCTTCCACAAGAAGTAGAAAAGGAATGCATTAGTTTTGTTGCCTATTGTAAAGAATTTCTTTAAAGTCCCTTAGTAACATGGTCTTGTGTGTAAATCTACTAAAGAGTGTGTTTTTTTTGGGGGGGGGTGTCTCAAGGTGTTACCATCAAATGTAGGAAACCAGCTGTTGAAATCAGTTTAGCCTGAGAAACAATCTGAAATGTTATGACTGTCTTTGGGGGGCAGGGAAGGAACAGCAATTGCTTATCTAGTTTCATTCTAGCAAGCTCAGACAAATGTCAGTCAACAACCTGCTGAATGGATGGGAAAGTGAGAGCTGACTTAAGTAGAGAGCAGGCATCGATCCTCCATCAACACCTTGTTTGTTCAGCCAAATCTATTGCCAGACATGTTTAGCTCCCAGCTAGAATGTTAAATCCTGTGGGGTGTGTATTTTCACAGGATTTTTGCAGTTGTCTGTACTATATGTCCCAGAAATGCTTCTCTTCAGACTTGCACCATTTTCAGGAGTTGAGGTGAATTACAAACTTGTGACACTCTGACTATGTACTTTCTACTATGTTCTGAATGCTGTAAAGTTAGAGCACTAATATCTGGGTTATCCATTCAAGCCCACATTGTGGATGGCTAAACTGGAATAGGTTGATATCTTTCTCTTCACTAAATTGTTTAATCTTTGTTACCCATGTGTAATGAATTTGTCATATAATGGTAACCCTTGGATTTGGTTAGGTGGCTTATTTAGCATGACGTGACACACAAGAAAAGGTGCATATCAAACAAAGGTTTGAAGTATATTGTTGATTTACACATCTCTGACTTGTATCATAAAGTTCTGTGTCAGTTTGGTTCTAATTCTTGCAAAAGTGGCTTTTATATTACTGGCCATTACTTAGTTCAGCTAATCTATTAGTATATGATAGTGAAGGGCTCCAAAAACAGGTAATGTCTGCAAATACAGCAGAGTTTGGCTGAAGTAGAAATGTTGCTCGTCTTGCTCAGTAAAAGAGAAATTCCTAGAAGATTAAGCAGTTGTCAGTAAGTGCTAATTAACAGCATTGCTGGAAAACCTTTATGCAGCATGCATTTGTGTTTCATATAATAGATACAGCAAGAACATGGAGATAAAAGCACTATTTCAGCCAGCTTTGGCAAAAGCCTTGCATTATCATGTCAAATATGACTCTGTTTTTGAAAGGGTTCACATTTACAGTCAGCATTTAGCATGTAGCAAAGTTGCTGGTAATAGCTGGAATGCTTTGCCACAAAAATGTGCAATATACTGACATTTTTTAAGTATTTTGCAAACTGCTAAAATCTCATCTAGCAGATAAATATAGAACATAAATGCTGCTGTCCTATGGATCCTGGTTAATCCATATATGTAAGTACCCCATTTTATATGTATATATGTTTAGAGGACTAATAATAGGTCTGCTGTTTGTTTGCACTCAGGAACTCACTCTATGGCAGCTGATACAATTTTGAAAATCTGTGAACATTTGTTTTGGGATTTATTGGGGGATAATTCTCATCATCGTAATCTTCATCTTCAGCATTATCATCATGATTGCCTTTTATATTGCTCTGTTTTTCAGTTAAATGTATTTCTTATTGGTGAAATTTATCAAGCAATTTATACTTGTTCAGGGTAAATGAAATGATGAGCTAATAACTATGTATTTATCTAGTGCACTATTGTGTATTTATATCATTTGTACTTGTTCCTGTATGTATTACTTTATGTTTCATGCTGACATTCAGCCCAGGCCATAACTGAAAATGTTCCAGTGTTCAGGACTGACTCATTTACTTGATTAACAAAGGAAATAATTAAATAAAAACATATTAGCTATTGCTAGCATTTAAGAATAACACCAACCATGGGGTTCCAAGGATGGAAAAGCATTTTAAGAGAAAAAAAATATACAGCATAACCCAGATGGTACAACTCATTGTAAAGTGCCCTAGATGTGAAGTCCATATCTGAAATCTGACCACTTCATCCATTACTAGCTTGTTTGCATATGGCTAGAACAATTGGGAATGTTAAGAAACTGCATCATTATACAGCATGGTTTCCCTCTGTTGCAATGAACAAGATATGAACATCTATATATTAAGTAGAATTATAGTCTGTCTAAATTAGAGATGCTGTTACACAGACATCCCCTAGAATGAGCTTGATGCTTTTAAAAGAGATTATGCACCAGTGCCACCGACTTATTATTACAAGAGGGATGCTTTAAGAGGAACATCTTTATACTAGCCACATTCTCATAATGGCCTCCTAGGTGTGAATGCAGTAGCTTGTATTTGGGATATTACCAAAACTTCCAACCAAGGCTTGCAGAGACCCTCACCATAACTCCCTCAAGGCAAGCCACTTATGATGGATGCTCAAGTTACACCAAACCTCCCCCCACCCCGGAATACTGTCATAATTTAATGACAGATGACAATACATGTACAGTGTGATAAACAGAGGTTCTACTCCAACCTGACCCTCATGCATGCAGGAGCGGCCTTAGGTCAACTGGTGCCCTAGGCAAAAGAGTTCCATGGTGCCCCCCACCACACCATCTGGTGCCCCCATCCTATTCTACCTAGACCAAATAAATACTGGAAAAGCGCCCCTAGAAGAGGGCCTGCCCTAGCCGCCCTAGTTTGGCCTATGCCCCTAAGCCCCTCCTGCATGCATGTGAACTGTTTGCGCCTTACAGCTTTGCTGAAGCTATGACACAGATTGCAAGAATGCAAAGTGTGCTCACATGCACTGCATCTTCTTTTGAGAATTATACCTTGCAAAGAAGGAGCCAGGCATGAGCTGTCTCTAACAGAAAATTAATAGCTAAGAATTTACTTTATCAACCAGAGCCTGTCAGACAAATTCAGACTTGGATACATGGGAGTAGATGAAAGCTTGCAAATCGATGTCATTCTGGTTTCAGTTAGATAAATTGCACATACGGCAGAAATAAAAGGCTACTGTGAAAAGAATTTTAAGTTATATGGAATTGTGGCCAATTCCCTGGTAAGGATAATTGGTATCTATCTGTATGACTGAGGATCTGGGTTCAGGATGCAGTCTACAACAGAATACAATATGCACACCAGAGGTAGTCTCATAATGGTGTCAGAGGGAATGTAACAGAGGTCATTTTAGTGATCTGCAACCTCATGGAGATGACAGGGTGACTAGCAGGCACAGTTCAGACTGTAGCATCATCACATGTCTCAGCCTATAGGCAGAACTGCAGAGGTAGTGTTGACATCACTGCATATCTGAACCAGTGAGGGCAGGCAAAGTAGGTCAATAATATGAAGTAATGAGACGTGCCACACCTCACAGCAGTAGGTGCCCTAAAGCAGGCATAAGACTAGCATCAAACTTCACCATCTTACAACCCAGAGGAATGAGTCACTGAAAAATGAAGAAATTGTTTTTAATTTCCATGTGGTGGAAAATAGACTACTGAAAACTGGCGCACAAACAGTTCAGCTCATCTACAAAGTTACTGTAGAATAATAAATGCTTTCATTTGGAAATGCCATCTTAAACACCTCTAAGTGTACAAAATAAAGTTAAGCATCCTAATTTTGAATTACATTTTAGCTTGCATTCCAAGTTAATTTATTTCATGTACTCTTGATTTATGATCAGGCACATGACAGCCAACATCTTGGGCCTGTCCACAGCGCTTTGATGTCTCCTTTTTGTAATTTTGTAAACCTTACACTGCAGGACTCAAAGTAGGACACAGAAGTGGTTCCATTTTGACTGGATGTTAAATATTCAATTGAATTACTTTCACAGCTGCTTCAAAACATATATATATATATATATATATATATATATATATATATATAAATATATATATATATATATATATATATATATATATATATAAATATATATATATCTTTCTTTTTCACAAAGTGTATATATTGCAGGAAAACACTAGCAAAATTGTAAGTGGATCTTACAAGAGCATGTAACATGACAGATACAGACAGATTTTCTTTCTGTATTTCTCATCCTCCATCAACATGTTCATCTTTTAAAATTAATTAAAATAATCTGAAGCTCTGGATGTCAGTAAGTGTCCATTCCAAAAGAATAGTAACCAAAATATCTCATAAGAGTCTTTCATGAATGTCATGAACTCAAGGTCAGGCCATCAGCATGATGAAAAGTGTAGATATTTTCCAAATGTTAGAGAAAAATTATGTACTGCCCCAAGAGATTCTTAAGGGTGGTTGTTTGAATGTGTCAGTCATATGACTCAGAATGTAACTGAAAACTCAGGATTCCTTTCCTGAGTCCAAACAATATATACATGACTGTGTCTAAGGAAGATTAGAAAACACAAAAAGGCTGTTTTGATAGGAAGGCCCAAGTTATTGTTCCCCATGCCAGAAAGATGTGCATTTACCTAGTCTTTTTTGTTCCTCTTATTCTTTTCCGTTCCCTATCAACCATCTAGCCCTTTCCTGCTTTACGTACATAACATACACATATTTCAAGCACGGGTATTAATGCCCTTCTAGCTTGTCAATATACTAAAACAGCTGTTCCTATAATAAGTGTCCTGACTGTTCTTAAAATTATCTAAACTAGTGCTTGCTTTAATGTAATTTGGTATTCTATTCCATGCATCAGCTGCTTTCTTAGAGAACCAATTGTCATTCTTATAGAATCGTTTACATAGTTTGTCTGATGATCCTCTTCTATTTTTTGATAACCCCAAACATTCTCAGGGGTGGTTGTCTCTAAATGCCCTATATACCTGAATAAGGTCTCCTCTTAAATATCTATTTGTGACACTGTACAAGTTCAGATATCTTACTCTTTCATAATAACTTAAATTTTCACATCCATAGTATATTTCTGCTGTACTCTTTGCAGTTTATTCATGCTTGTTTTCTTATAATGTTTCCATGTTGTTATTCCTTACTCAGGTCTGGGTCTAATGAAACTAATGAACAATGGCTTCATTATTTCTGATTTCCTAGACTTTATAAAGCTTTTTATACAACCTAGAGTTCTATAGCAATCATTAACCAACTGGCTGATATAATTAGAAAAACTGCAAGCTGGAACTACACATGTATCCAGGTCCTAAAATGAATCTATACTTTCAATCCCTGTATGCTGTACTAAATATTCACCTTTCATTTTATGTCTCCCAAAAATCATATGCTTAGTTTTTGATGCATTTATCATCATATTAATCTCTTGTGCCTAAATTTAGTTAAGTTCTTTTGCAGACATGCCCTGTCTGTAACCCATGTAATCAGTTTACCCCATTTCAAGTCATCTGCATATAGAATGTAGAACACCGCAGATGAAAAAGATACAACCTAAACAGGTATGGGCCCTGGACAGAGTCCTGTGGGACACCCTGACTGTAACCAAGAATTTCACCTGTCCAGTTGCTGTATGATACATGTTCTATTTGTAAGTCATGCAACTGCCCATCTTACCAAGAGTACATCAATACCTAGTTGCTCTAATTTATTGATCAGTGTTTTGTGTGTGACCCTGTCAAATGCTGAAATTAAATCTATATAAATTACATCACATCACAATTTTTTATCATAGCTGTTATTATATTGTTAGAGAACATCATGTTACAGGTGGTAATAGATCTGTTTCTGACATATGCATGCTAATATATGGTTTCAAGTCCCAACCTTTCCATCTCTGACAAAATTAATCCATATATTATCTTCTCCATTATTTTTCTACAACATGAAAGTAAACTTAAGGCTCTGTTTGACTTAGATCTATCTTATTGCCCTTTCCCTTAAAGACAGGTATAGAAAGTGCATGTCTCCAATCTTGAGGAATCTCCCCATCTTTATATAACCTAATAGATAACAGACATAATAGTACTATAAGTTCTTGCTAAAATGTTTACAGATCATTATTGTTTATTCCATCTTCTCCCTGAGCTCTGTTTAGATCCAGTTTGCATATTTCTGTTTCAATATAATCTAATTTGATTTCACTATCTGAGGTTACCTGAATGTCACTAGGACAATTTATCACCCCCTTTGTGGAGCCAAACTGCTTTGCATAAGATTTTGTAAATATATCTGTAATCTGTTATGTCTGAGAATAAATTTTAAAATTTACCCACAGTTTATCAATTTGTATGCCTTTACTCCTTCATCTTATGTATCTATAAAATTGTTTCCTATTATGCTCAATACCTTTATATAAATTTTCTTCAATTTTTTCTTGGTCTTGTCTCACACTATTTTTATTTGTCTGTCCAGCTTGTTTATTTCAGTTTCAAGGTTGTAGTTCAATTTCTTTTCCATTTCTTATATTTTTGACTCTCGCTTTTATCACATATCTTGTTCTTATGGCAATATGCCTTCATGAGGTTGTATGCCTAGATCCTGATGGTAAACATTTTTTATTTCATTTTTTTTGCATTCAAACAATTTCTCTTTCAAAACTTTTCACATTCCTTCTGTAGTTTTTCCACTGAATGCATCACTCCAATTAGTTTTATATTTCAGTTAGTATAGCATTGTGAGTTTTTATTTATTTGTGTAACAGTTCTGCACTAGTTTACTGCACTGTTTTTATTTATTTGTTTGACTGAATTATTTACTTTTCTGTGTCTCCATTTACATATTTGCTGGTCTCTGGCTGAATTTTTGTTTTCCTCCCACCCAACTGCTGTTGTGTTCTTAAAGTTGGTGGCTTTTGCTGCTGCCTGCCCCTACTGTAAATTTGATAAGGGACACTTCTCCCAGTCCCATCTCATTAGGTCATTCTACCTAATACAGAGATCATTTGGGAAGATGGAACCCCTTATTTCCTTAACCTTGAATTTTCTTCTGATGTTCATGTTTCACTGTTGTGGTCATCACCTGTGGGTTATCCCTGCTGTGGTAGCCCTCGGCTGGGCCGAATACCAGAGTCAATGTTTTTCTGCGTCAGCAGCTCTTGCCTGTAGACTGACATCAGGTCATAAGTGCTATAAAGCAAAGCAGCCATTACATCAGTCTCTCTTGCCATGGAGCCCATAGCAGAAGCAGTTCCCAAGTGTGCCAGTCGGTCACTACCAGAGTTCGGATCTCAGCTGAAAATGTCTAAAGCTAAGTACCCCATTGGGGATCTCTTTTTCTTGCACTAACTGATGTCTGAAAAAGTTAACAATTGACTTGCCTATGGAAAGAAGATCCTGCACCAAGACTTCCATTCATACTGCATCTCTTGTTTAAGCCTAGACCATGACATCGCCCGTTTCTGGTTCTGTGCCCTCATTAATGCGAGAGCCATTCATCGTAAAGCTCTTTTTATAGACAGGTATTTTTGTCCTCCGTCTTCACAAATGGCATCGGTCAGCCAACAATCCATAGAGTCGCCAAAAAAGTGTAGGGATAAAGATAGATACAGACCACACAAAGCTAAGCCTTCTGATGACTCTTCCACTAAGCAGGTCATCAGTTCTCTGCAATTCAGTAAGACACTTTCGCAGCCCCTGATGCCTGATGTGATAGCTATGCAGGCCTCTACTGAAACCCTTTTGGAGTCTGGTATGCCGCAGAAATCTTCTTCATCTTTGGAGCCTTTGGTTGTCTCTGCCTCAGTTGGGTATGGAGCCGTGACGCAGGCACTGGCTTCCGAGGAAGTCTTTCGCACTACCAATTCTAGTCAGAAACCGACATCTTCACACCCGACTACCATTTCTCTCAGACTGATGAATACTCTTAGGCCTAGAAGCCAGGCCACCCCTGAAAAATCTACCTCTAGCCACCATCTTACTCCCACCCCTCCATCCCAGGCCCAAATGCTTAAGATGGCGGAGCATCTTATTTCCCTTATCAGGGGCAGTCAAGCCACTGCTTCTAAAAGGAAAATACACCTTCTCCTGAACTACTGACAGAGCAAGATTCTGAAGAATCAGATTATTCAGATTTTGAAGAGGAACAACAACCTCTAGCTGCTTTTGAGGATTCAGATGCAGATGAATCCATCCCTTCTGCCTCCCCACCAGAAGACCTCTCCTTTGGGGAAACCCTCCATGCCCCCAGGGAACATTTCCAATGGGAATCTCAGGATTTCCCTCAGTCTAAGAAAAGGCTAAGAAAATTTCTAGACCTACCCCAGCACAGACCCCTTGCCATCCCTCCTATTTTAGAAGTGGTGGATGATGTTTTCCATGAATCCAGTTTAGCCCTAGATGATCTCCCACCTGCTCCCAGTAAACCAGACAGGTATTACAGAGTACAAGACACTCACAAATACCTGTACAGAAATCCTTATGCAGACCCGGAGGTCATTACACAGGGACCCAAGGGAGCCAGGGCTAGTTCTGCAAAGAACCCTACACCTTCTGATAAGGATGCCAGGGATCTGGACAGATGGAGTAAAACGGTTTACACCTCTGCAACCTTAGCTTTCAGAGCTCTCAACTGTCAGTTCCATATGTTAAAATATCAACAGCACACTTTGGAACTATTACAGCAAAAGATTTCTACCTTCCCTGACTGTGCCTATTCTAAGGAGTTAGCATATTTATTGCACTCTATTTGTCAAGTGTCAAGGCACTCTTTGCACTGTGGAGATGATGCACTAGAAGCCTCTAGCATGGCAGCAGTGTCTGGATCTGTCATTAGGAGACATGCATGGTTGAAGGAACAACCTCTGCCTGATCATGTCAAGTCTAAATTAATTGATGCACCTTTGGATAAAGACCGCTTGTTTGGAGAAAAAGCAGAAGAGGTGCTTAAAAAGATGGAAGACAAAGCAAAATCTATGCAAATAGTAAAAGATTTCTTTCAGGTTCAACCTCCTAGATTCAGCAGGAATTTCCCCTCTAAGCACTGGTCCTTTCCTGCTCCTAGCAGACAGGGGCTAGCTAAGCCCTGCAGGGACAGGCCACTCAGGTCACTACAACAAGGACAACAAAGAACCAAACAGTAGACCATGTCTGCCTCTAAGGCAGGGAGTTCTAAGCCATCCCTCTATGGTAAAATCTCTCAATGACTCCCACTCCCCCTTCTGCCCTCCTTTCACCCAAGAGCTCGGAGGAAGGCTGCCCTGATGCAAAGAAAATTGGCTGTCTGTAACAAAGGACCAATGGGTCTTAAAAATCATTTTTCAGGGATACAAATTCACTTTCAATTAACTCTCAATTCCCAGAGGGTACCCAGACTTACCTCCCAATCAGTAGGAAGAGGCATTAAAACAAGTCCACACTCTCATAGACCAGGGGGCAGTAGAATCTGTCCCTGCAGATCAAACAGGCAAAGGCTTTTATTCTAGGCTTTTTCTTGTTCGGAGAAAGAAGGGCAATTGGCACCCCATCCTGGATCTGTCCATTCTAAACACATCCCTGATGATCCCCAAATTCAAAATGCTAACCCTGCAGCAGCTGATGCCTATGCCAACAAAGAAAATGCCTGGTTAGTGACCCTGGACCTAAAAGATGCATACCTCCACATCCCCATAAGGGAGTCCTGCAGGAAATTTCTGCATTTCAGAGCAGGCTGACAGCACTTTCAGTTCTCTGCTCTTCCCTTTGGCTTAACTACTCCCAGGGTTTTCGCCAGATGTTTGGCCCTGGCCATAGCATTTTGCAGACAGAGAAATATACAGATTTACCTTATCTGTACAACTGCCTCATTCAGGCAGAGTCCAAAGAAAATCTGCTCATGTACCTACACTTTGTCAAAACCCTCCTAACTTCCTTGGAGTTCACCATCAACGAGAAGAAATCAATGCAATCTCCCTCCAGTAGGATCATTTTCCTGGGAGCACTGCTGGACACAGCATCCCAAATGGCCATCCTATCCCCAGAAAAGCAGAGCTTCCTGCCTCTCTACTTTACCCAGCTGGCATCCAAAAGTCACCACACAATGAAGACGTTCCTGCAAGCCTTGGGGTTTATGGCTCTTGCATCCTTCTAATTCCTCTGGCCAGACTTCACATGAGGAAACTTCAGTAGTATCTAAAGAACCTTTGGTGTCAATACTCACAGCCTCTAGAGACCTCTCTCCCTCCGATCCCCTTTATAAGGGCCAGGTTTCTCTGGTGGGCAGGGGCCTGTGACAAGAACCAGGGTCTCCTCTTCATCCACCTCCCTACTAGGCAGACCATAACCACCGACTTTGCTTGGAGTGCCCACCTAGCAGGCAGGTGCACCCAAAGTCTTTGGGATGCCCAACACCTTCCCTTGCATATCAACCAGAAGGAAATTATGGCAGTGCAAAAGGCTCTGACATCCTTCCAACCACATCTCAGGCCAGGACTTCTTATCAAAACAGACAACACCACAGTCATGTGGTTCATCAACAAACAGGGAAGGACGCAATCTTACCCTCTGTACAGGCTAGTCATGAACCTCTGGCTGACTGCTTCCTCCATGGGATTACACCTAATAGCCCAATACCTACCAAGGATCAACAACACCCTGGAAGACCACTTAAGTAGACACTTACTGGACCCCCACGAATAGCAGCTCCACAAAAAGATATTTTTGCAAGTCACTCAAGTGTGGGGAAATCCAGAGGTGGAGCTCTTTGCTTCGCACCTCAACCATCAGCTAAAGAAATGCTGTACCAAGGAGTATCACCACCTGGCATGAAAGGTGGATGCCTTGACCTTCCCCTGAAACTCCCTCTTCATGTATGAATTCCCCCCTCTGCCTCTTATTCCCAAGGTACTCATCAAAATAAAGGAGGTGGGGGCTGGGCCAAGGCCATCCTCATTGCTCCAGATTAGCCCAGACAACATTGGTACCCCTTGCTCCACAGCCTGACATCACAACCTCCCAGGCAGTTTCCCAGATCCCAAACCTCTTGACTCAAGCCGGGAGGAATGCTGCACCCAGATTTGCAGTCTTGCAAGATATCAGCATGGCTGATACTCCCAAGGTAAGCAAAGGGCTTCTGCTAAGAAAGCAGGTCTTAGACATTATCACAGAGGCCAGAATGCCCAACACCAGAAAATCTTACGCAGGGAAATGGAAAAGATTCTGTTCCTGGTGCCAGTCCAGAGGGGGCCAGTTTCTCACAACCTTCTGTCCCTCTTATCCTGAACTATCTATCGGAATTACTCAGTAGTGGCCTCTCCTTCTCTTCTGTTAAAATCCACGCCTCAGCCATTTCAGCTCATTTTAATACAGACCAACCCCTGTTCTCTCATCCTTTGATGAAACAATTCTTCAGAGGGGCTTCTAATATCAGACCTCCCAGAAGGCCTCCCACTCCAACCAGGGATTTAAATTATGTTTTGGAAAAACTAACCTTACCACCCTTTGGACCTGCTGCTTCAGCAGAACTGAAATTCCTCTCTTGGAAGACTGCTTTTTTGCTAGCTATCATCTCAGCCAGAAGTAAGCAAAAATGAGCACAAGCAGAGCTGGAGATCACAGTGAACAAGTTAAAATGATAAAAGTTTTCAATTGTACTATAGCGGCTTGTGGAAAAAGAATGGATTTTTTACATCACTGTGATCTCCAGCTCTGCTTGTGCTCATTCTTCACTTACTTGTGCCTTATCCATTGATTTGGACCTCAGCCAGAAGGGGTTTTGAACTTCAGGCACTGATGGCTATTGAGCCCTTCATCATTTTCCATGCAGACAGGGTTTCCCTTAGGACTAACCCCTCCTTTATGCCCAAGGTGGTATCTAATGTGACTCTCAACCAGACCATTCATCTGCCCACCTTCTTCCCTAACTCTCAAAACAAGGGGAAAGCATTCTGCACTCTAGATGTGCACAGAGAGCTCAGATACTACTTGCATCGTACTAAACCCTTCAAACAAATGCACCAACTTCTTGCCAGTTTTGCCCTAGGGACAGAGGGGGACCCCATTTCCAACCACACTATTTCCAAATGGATATCACACTGTATCCATTTCTACTACAGATTTCATGGGAAACCTACCCCTAAGTCTATTTGCACCCATTCCACTAGGCCAGCCTCCATTTCCACAGCATTCCTCAGAGAAGTTCCCACCAGGGACATCTTGGAAGCTGCCACCTGGACCTCGGTCCATACCGTTACAAAGCATTACCACCTTCCTCTTTTCTCTAAGGCTAGAGCAGGGTTTGCCTCTGAAGTTTTGCAGGGCTTGCTTACCTATGCCTAGGTCTCTAACTAATCCTTCCACCCCTCTCTTCAGCTTTGGGAATCCTTCCACAGGTTATGATTGCAACAGTGAAACATAAAGAACTTAGTACAGTTGTGTACACTTACCATAAATGTAGACATTCAAGTGTATTCACTGTTGCGGTCTTGGTTTCCCTCCCTCCTTCCCCCTTATATCTTCTTTCATTAGGGAGACATAAGCTTCTTGGGGTGGTTGTTACCACCAGGACCACTTTGCCATATTTCCTGGGGCTTTTGACTGGTCAGGGCAAGAAAAACTGATGTAATGGCATCAGCTGCCTTGCTTTGTAGCACTGATGACCTGACGTCAGTCTACAGGTGACAACAGCTGACGCAGAAAAACATTGGCTCTGGTATTCAGGCCAGCTGAAGGCTACCACAGCAGGGATAACTCACAGGTGATGACTGCAACAGTGAATACACTCGCACATCTACATTTGTGGTAAGTGTACAGAACTGTGCTTTCCTCCTCTTTCCCTTTCCACTTTACTATAATAAAAAAAAAAAACACTTTATTCAGCTTCATTTACTGTATTTGGTTTCCTCCTCCTGCTCTATTGCTTCATTTTTCTGCTGCTTGCTGCGGCTTGTGCTTTAAAATGTTCAATCGTATCTTTTCTGTTGCATTTGTTACTGTTTGTTTATAGCCTGAAAGACACAAAATCCACTGGAGTCACCACACGGAGAGATACAGGGTAATGGGCTTTTTTTTTTTAACAAAAAACAAACATACGCTATCTGTAGCTGTACTTACTTCTTCTTCAGGTGTCTTGTTTATAGCCTGTTTAAATTGTAAGTGTTATTCTAAGCTCTTAGTTTTGGTTTAAGCACTTGGGCTTTAGGCTTACCCCTTAGGTCTCCCTGGCCTTCTTTCCCAGATTCTGAAAAATATGGATTGACAATTTCCTACAGTTTCTCCTGCCAGTCTGGTTGATATGGGCATCCTGAGACAGTGTTGCAACTGCCTTATGTACATAGACAACCACCTACTACTACCACCTAGGAGCACAATTTGCAAGAGATGGAATTACATTAGGAACCTACAGTCCATGCTCTTTCCCTCACAAGTCAGTATATCTGGTACTGAGAAGGCTGTCAACATAATCACTACACCTCCAACATCACCCACCCCTACAGAACACACACCCATTTATGTGGAGGTCCTCAACAAAAACATACACAAACAAAGGAGACCAGCGAGGCAAAAACACATGTGATCTCCACAGCCCTCCACACCACATACCATGCATAGTTCACACACCTGTGTCTCACAACTACTAAGGCTTAAACATAAATCCAACATATTAGTCATGGGAGACTCCATTGTGAGACACACAGATGCACCTCTCACCAGGCTGGATAAGGAGAAAGTCACAGTCAGGAGCCAGAATCCATCGTATCACACATGCACTCAAGTCTCTCAACAACAGGTACTGTTATGACGCTGTCGTAGTCCATGTTGGAGTGAATGACTTGAGACATACCTCCCTGGACTATATGAACAGAGACATGATTGAATTCGCTGAATATGAGTTCCAGGCAGGTATGTCCCTAGCCTACTCCATGTCCAATTAACTACTGGGAAAGTACCATACCACATCATTGCTAGCTATAGATCTCCCACCATGAACCAGGATATGCGCACCACCTACCTCGAGTTACTGGAATCCCTCGCCATACAGCCCAACACCTCAATCATGGAAGATTTCAGCTATCCTTCCATAGACTGGGGGACATTCCTGAGTAAAAACACACTTGCCCAGTGGTTCCTGGACTTTGTTAACACAAATCCTCTGGAACAGATAATCTGAACCCCCACTAGGGTCTTTAATGTTTTAGACAATGTACTCACCAACATGGTGGGGTCACTGTACTTCGCCATGCATGATACCCTCCCTGGTTAGGTCAGACCATAAATCAGTCTCATATGAAGTAACTCAAAAAAACAACGAACTACTGAAAAGAACAAAAATGGCTTTGCAGATGGAAGAGCGGATCCAAAAATTGTTTTACAACCTTTAACATGAGCGCTTTCATCATATGAAGTAACTACTGGAACTGACACCCTCAGAGGGACAAAAGTTATAAAAAACTTACCAAAGCTAACTACAGCTTACTAAGTGATGGTATAAAAAGCTTCATACCACCTGCAATCACAGAAATCAATTATCACTATGCAGAAGTGTACACAAATGCCATCTACAAACACTTAAGTGACTGCAGAAACTCTACTGCACCTGACTGGATCAAAACCAGGTCTTCCCATAAAAACAAACTACTGTGGTAGCCTTAAAGTATGAACAGATTATATAACAAGAGGAAGAAACTGTTGTCCAATAGTAAGAGGGATATTGCTCTGCAGAGGAAGAGTTCCCTCCTAAGCCTAAACAAGAAAATCAAAAATCTTGTATAGTCTTCTAAAGCAAATTATGAAACTAAAATCGCATCCCTAGACAAGAACAATGATAAGGCATTCTTTAACTATGTCCGAAGTATAAAAGAGAATGTCCAGCTATCTGCCAAACTGGTTGTAAATGGTATCACTCATACTACACTGGAGGATATTACCAACCTGCCAGCTGATAGATTCAGTGCAAACTTCACCAGCCTATCTTCATCTACCATATCCCAAAGCATACCTGACACCAGTCCTCTGCCTATTATCTCTAGAGAACAGGTCATCTATGTGCTCACTAAGGCCAAAAACATGGCCTCAATGGGACAAGATAATATGCCAGGTTGTTTACTAAACAATCTAAAATAAGACCTAGTGGACCCACTTGGCATTCTCTTTAATCATAGCTTGAGAACTGGCTATGTTCCTGCTGAATGGAGAACAACAATAGTAATCCCCCTGCACAAAGTGGGGGGCATAAACTGACCCTGGTAACTACAGACCCATAAGTCTAACTAGCCTCACCTGCAAGGCCATAGAAAGAATTATCATGGACCTTATCAACAAGGACATAGGTGACCTCCAAACACTGGCTCCAACCCAGTTTCGCTTCACTA
This sequence comes from Protopterus annectens, assembly GCF_019279795.1. Taxonomy (NCBI): domain Eukaryota; kingdom Metazoa; phylum Chordata; order Ceratodontiformes; family Protopteridae; genus Protopterus; species Protopterus annectens. The sequence continues at coordinate 1,149,875,247 of NC_056735.1, forward strand.
AGGCTAGCTCATTCTTATTAAACCTAGTAGACTTCTTTGAGAATATCACCAAAGCCATGGATGAAGGTAAGACAGTGCACACATAATTCCCTACATTGGCATAATTGAGAAACTCTCCGAGTTTGGAATTAACCCTTACATTACTCAATGGGTAGCCAATTGGCTCACTAACAGAACACACTCTGTCAAAACTGGTGACTCCACCTCCACCAGTAGACCCGTCACCAGGGGAGAACCAAAGTGGTCTGTGCTGTGTCCCTTACTGTTTGGTGTCTATTTCTCAGAAGTCCAGGCCAGAGTAGATGGCCTCCGGCTCACCAAGTTCGCTGATGACTGCAAACTGGGAGCAATCAGTGAGTCTCCCAATTATGTCAACATATTACAAGAAGGGCTAACATAAACAAATGATTGGTGCTAAAGCCATGGTCTAAAACTAAATGCAAAAAAAGCATTATTATTTCCTTTGGCAAAATGGAATTCCCTACAAATTACAATATTGACAGCACCCCCTGAATTCCAAGCCAGTGGTGCAAGACATGGGAACACAGGCTGATAGCAATCTGAACTTTGACCACCAAGTTTCCACAGTGGTAAGGAAAGCCTTCTAAGTAGCACACCTCATAAGCAAGGGGATAGCATCCAGGTAAAGGGATGTTATAACTCCACTGTATTTGACCCTTATCAGACCACTAATAGAGTATAATGAAGCCATTTGTATGTACCTCACCAGACACCTACAGCAGCTGGAGAGACCTCAGAAGTTTATTGCTAAGAAAATACAGGGATTCCAAACCATGGCCTACTTGGATAGGGTGAAAGCCCTGTTACTTTACTCTGTATCTTATATGCTGCTGGAAGGTGACTTGTACCTGGCCTAGAGTGCAAACTCTTACCCTGCCTTAATGGAAATGCTGCACATCCATGAGTCGAATGGCAAAAGAGTCACTTGCTTCTCTAGGGATCTCAACCTAACTTGTGACAGTAACAGAAAATGCTGGATTGACAGATATGTCTCCCAGAGACTGCTGCTTCTCTAGAATAGACTTTGTATTCACATAAAACGGAGCTCCTCAATGACCCCATTCACATGCAACCTAGATAATTGGATGGGAGACTACAAATTCATGGGTGGCACCCATCTACCTCATGAACAGGAATAGCTGGTTTTGATCACAGACCTACTCTTTTCATAAATTTGTTCTCCAAACTACCCAAAAAGAACAAATATGGATACTTGGGATCAACATGGCTAGCCCTGTCAAGGCTCTAGGGCTTCTTGCCTAGTAACCTTCTATGAACCTACTAACCTATAAAACCTCCACCTTATTTTTCTTAGAATATCTGCTACAGTAAAAACATTTATACCCTGACAGAAGCAGTTTCCAGACATTGTTCTCTAAGCATGTTTTACAAACAATAACAACATCAATCTTGTGGGAATATAGCAAATTTTTCCAATTAAAAAAACTTTATTATTAATGCTCCTAACATTAATAACCATCAGAGATGCATCAAATGTTGCTATTTATGAACTGTTAAATTCCTGAACTGGCAAAAATTCTGCCTTGTGTTTGTCAAATATTGCAAAACATCTGCTGCAAAAATTATCTTCCCTGATCTTGTCAAGTGCATGCCATCCTGTCTGAACATGTGTGCTAAAAAGTAATCTTGGATGCTCCATTTATTCTCCCCTCCTTCTTCCTTACTGTTCCAAGACACAATGAGTGAGAGCTGAGATTTGTGGCTGTCATCTTGCAGGTTGTATAGAATATTGTGTGCCCTAACTCCCTGATTCCTGTGGCACCCTAGATGTGTGGGTACCCTACAATAGCAAGCCTTCAACAGGTATGCTTCACCACATGCAGCTAATTCAGCCAAATCTTGAAAACATGCTGCTTGATGGGCATGCATCTTGGCTCTTTCTGCTACTTCTTGTGATGTCTGACCACTGCCAAGTTTCAGTAATTAACTGAGTTACCTTTCTCCTGAAAGAGAGGCTGAACAGATATCTGCTTCTTACTGCCACTGTACCCAGCTACCTGTGCCAGTACTTGGATTGCTAGTTTGTCCCAGCTCAATAATATCATGGTCATGGCTGTTTGCCAGAAAGGTAGTCTGCCATCTATAATTTTAGCTAATCTTCGCATTAGTCTGCAAGACTGTTGTCACATCTTAAGTACCTGAAGAACAGAGAAAGGGCCTAGCAAGCAGTCATCATATTAAGCCTGTTAAACAGATACTGGAACTGACACTGGCCTGTATTTTCAGATAAATTAGTTTATATTTGTTAACATAACAACCCAAATCAAATTGCCACACATGAACTCTTCAAAAGTTGTTCACTGATATGAATTACTATACCTCTCCACTGTCCAGATTTGTGCCTCATATTTTTGGTATGTTCCTCATAAAATCTGTATTTTCTGGATTTTTGTGGCAAATCAGTAAGGACTGACAACTAAATAATGACAGTCATTTGAGTTTCAGAATATTTGGTGACACAAGACCTTTTATTCTAGCAACTTTATAAGTTCATAAGTAAATATTTAAAATGTGTTCCTTGTTTGCAGCTTTGCCTCTCCATTATTTTTGGCTTTGTCCAGATTGTTTTTGGTAAGAGGTTGAGAGCTATGATGTTTTTTGAAAAGGAACGCTGACAGGTAACTTAAGGAATGACACATTATTTGATTTGGCAGGGAACAAGGACTGGCTGTGGGTAAAAGAGAAGCCATAACAAGAAGCTGTGTAAGTATAGTGAATGCAAGCTGTGCCACCCACAAGTGTAATGGTATGACAGTGTAGAAATGAAGATGTTTCACAGCAGTCCTATGTATTTACCACTCTGATAACCATCGTGAAATTTACACTAAGCAAACACAAAGCTGGTTGAGAAGGGTGAAGTCAGAGTGACAAGAGTGGTTTTGACCATATTAAGTAGGTACTAGGCTATTGGCCCTAGGGCCTATATAAGCCTAGCCAAAAATGTACCCTGGCTTTCGCCACCCAAGAAAATTATTTTCCTGTGCCCCTGTCGAGCAGAGCCACAGAAGTGATCCCCAGGGTGAATTTCCTATTTCCCATCCAATCAGCTACTTCACTATAGTCACAGCTCCTTGTAAGCACCATCAGCATATCATAATCATAACCTGCTGAACATACTAACACACACACACACACACACACACACACACACACACACACACACACACACACACACACACACACACACACACACACACACACACACACTGCTGATGGTGTGCAGTGAGATGACATCTAGCAAGCAGGGCATTCTCAATAGCACAGCACTACATTACCATATCCATGAGCTGTTTGCATTCATTGCTCAAAAGAGATGAAACCACCAAAGGACTTAACTTGTACATTGCTTTCAACATTGTATTACACTTTGTGAGATTTCTTGCACTTACAACCTGGACACAGTTTGTGAGCTCTTGCATCTAGTAGCTAAATTTCTTGCAAATGTTATGACTTGTGCATTCCACCCAAGAACTGCTTTAATATTAATTTGCTTGGTCCCTTCAGCTACCTTCAAGACAGCCTTGCACAAAAATAACTGGTGTCAGAGCCATGAATTAATACTCAATGTCAAAAAAAGTATAATAGTATCAGTTGGAAAGGTAGCCACCCCTGAAAATTACCACATTGGTAATACAATTCTAAAAGAACAACCCAGTGGTTAGGGATCTGGGACTGCATATAGACAGTAACTTGCCACTGCGATAAGAAAATAATTTTATGTTGCACAATTTATAAGTAAGGGTATGGTATCCAGGTCTCAGGACATTGGTCCACTGTACTCATCTCTCATCTGACCAATCACTGAGTACAGCGCACACTTTGGCATGTACCAGACCAGGAACTTGAAACAGCATGAGAAACCATAGAGTTTTCTCACAAAAAGAGTACATGGACTAAGTAACAAGTCCTATACAGAATGCCTCAAAGCCCTATCCCTGGACTCTGACTTCCATAAACAGCTGTGTGGCAAGCTATGCCCAGCCTACAAGACATCCGCTGATTCCATCCTGATGAATTTATTGCTTATTAGCAAAACAAACAGCATTGGATATAATCATTCTAAGGACTTAAACCTCATCTGCAAAATAAACAGGATGTATTAGAGGGACAGGTACATTTTTCAACGATTACCCCTTCTCTGGAACAGGCTTTCCATTTATCTGACCAATCTCATCTCTCACTATATTCAAACGTAACTTTTATAAGTGGATGGGAAATCAGAAATCTACCCCTGGTTTAGTACCTATGTCCCAAATAGGCAGGAGCTGACTGTGAACGCTTGATGTGTACAAGTGTATATTGTAACTCATAAAATTCCTTGGGGTATTGACACATCAGCAATATTTTGGTAAATTTTGGCTAAGCTCAAAATGGCTGTTGAGCGATAGCTTAGTAACCACCAATGAACCAAAGTGATCACAATATATTCTACTGCTAGATGCTAGATGGAAGATTATGTATATAGTTAGTTACAAGGTAATGCAGTCCAGGAGACTGTTAAAGAGCCTAGCCCAAATTCCCCATAGCACTTTATAGTTAAATGACTTGCTCAAGGTTATACAGAAAGATGAAGGTAGAAAGAGTCGAACCCTACACCCTTTGAACAAGTAGCAGCTCATTAACAAGTGAAAACTCTAGTCCTATGTGCTAACTGCTAGATGTTGTAAGATGATAGGCAAGATATGAAATCCTTATAAACAAATGCAGAGAAAAACATAAAAAATAGGAAATGTACTTTTTTATTACTTAAGTCTCATTCTTTTCACAAAGGTATGTCATTATTAGGTCGACAGCAAAGTTTAACTTTGTCAGCAGGCTTCTGATTAACTGCCTAGTAAAATTCTGAGAAAGTGGCTAAAAATACACTTTCTGAAGCTTTACAAAGCTCCCACTGGTCACATCTTTGTTTCAACATGAAATGCAAATTTTATGAAGTAGACCAAATTATCTTACTGTTCAGTCCTTCATAATGCTTGCAAAGAGATACTTTAAGAAATTTTGTACAGTTTTCAGATCAGTTCATATAGCAGACCAGCAGATGTTATTCTTCCAGACTGTGTGCATAAATGGGAATCCAGACCTTGCTAGGAGCAACAAAAAAGTAAATAACTACCTGTCTATATCTCTGCTTATCTCATAGAACCAATTTTCAAGTAATAGTTCCATGGTTTAGAGATCATCCAACAAAACGCACAAGACAGGCAAAACAGGAAAGGAAACAGGAAAAAGGATTTTTAAGAAAAAGCAAAATAGCATTGTCCTAGACTATAGTTTAATGGCATAGTTAAGAATTTTGTAAAATGTTCCTACTATATGAACTAGGGTCCCAGTTACAAATTAACCTGACTGGGTAGGTGATAGATATCTTTAGCAGAAAATACATTAACATGCCAAAATGCTCAAAAGAATTATTACAATGTATGGTTAAATCAACACATTTGTGCCTGATCTTCAAAGCACATGAGATACACTCTCCCCTTCTGCTGAATCAAATTTCAGGACCCACTTTTCTTCAAACAGCCTACTGCTTTGAAAACACTGTCTAATTTGCATTGGTAAATATTATGGCAGAAAGCTTCAAAGGCCTCCAGGTCTGTGAAATGCACAGAAGAATGTAACAGGCCAGAGGTGCACTGTCAAGGTGCTTGAGCATGATATGGACCTGCAAGCATTTGCCACCCAGGTGGACAGTCCATTGGCAAACAGAATTATTTTTCAAAGGGCATTCCCATTTCAAGCCATGCGCCACTCAGATCAATGTGGAATTTTAATGGTCTTTACGGCCCAAGGAAAAACAAGAGTGTAACTTTATTATAGTGTAATACTATGGCTGTTCCCACACACATATATACAGATGCTTAAATGCTAAACTTCATTTTATCTTGCACTTTTAAGCCTTTATTTATGCATTGTGTGGTCTAGTGGAGCAGCCACCCACCTAGATAAACAAATAATTAATGAATAATAAATGCTGCCTTACTTAAGCAAGTCAGAAAGGGAATGACAGTGTAATTATATGTACCTATCCTTAAAGTTTAATGTGTAAGAAATAAAGTTCCAAAAATCCCTTTCCCCTCCACACGTTAGTGAATGAAAATAACTATTTTCATTGGTTAAGATATCATCCTAGGAAACTATAGGAAGCCCACTACAAACTCTTCAAATGTGAATTTAATTGTATGCCACTATACTGTATAATTTATCTATGCCTTTAATCATATTTTACTGTTGCTACTATGTTTGTAACCCCAGATTCAGCCTGCAAACAGTCAAATAAAATAATGTTTTACCCTGGTAAACAAAATAAATAAATAAATAAATAAATAAATCAAGCAATCAATCAATAAAATAAATAAATTAATTAATAAATAAATCAATAAATCAATAAAATAAATAATTAAATGAAAGGAAAGGGAATCATGACTGTGAATGTAACTAAAACACTGTAGTTTTTTTATACAGCTAGATTAAGGTAAATTGAACAAATCATTCTTCATTCTGTTTACAGTGAGTTGTGTGACAAATTTTCTGAATTTCTAAAGATGTCCCATGCCAGAAATACATTTGAATTCCTATAGATGGAATTGTTATTTTTTCCACTTTTGGACATTATACTCAAACTAATGAAGATGTTTAAAATTAGGACAAATAGATGTTTCAGCATTTCAGCCCCTCCTCCAGTAGAGACCAGAGTGCTTATAGAAAAATGCAGTAGAAATGTGATATCTGATGCATGATGTAAAAGGCTTAACACTGACGCTGCTATGTGAGATGACGTCTGCACTACCTATTGCTACCCACATATACAGTATTAGATAATTATGTAAGGTAGGCAGGATGCCAGAGTTACAAACATGAAGATGTGCCCACACACACACACACACGCACACACACGCACACACAGACACACACACACACACACACACACACACACGCACACACGCACACACGCACACACGCACACACACACACACACACACACACACACACACACACACACACACACACACACCTAGCTGAGCTAGATGTAAACAGCATGGAGAAGTGTTCACCAAATATGCAATATGCGCTTGTCACAATTGACACTCTTTGCATCAATCATTTCTTTCTTTCTTTCTTTGTATGTTTATTTATCTGTCTGCTTGCTTACTTGCTGTCAACACTATAACATGGAACCATAGAGTTGCCAAGCCTAAGGATGAATCGTATACGCTGTACCTTGTTAGTCTGTGGAGAAACCTGCTCAACACTGCAGTAAACAGTTTAAGATGTTTGTAACTCAACACAATATATCTTAAAACAAATTAACAATTATTATACAACGACTGCCCATTAATATTCCAAAACGTGCATGTGGTCGGCTGGACTTTTTCCATTAGTATAACTCTTTTTTTACAGCAACGGAGAATGCAAGATCTCCGTTGCTTTTTACACACTGTCTCACTATGTTAAATGAGTTTAACATAGCGAGACAGCTTTTAAAAAAGCAATGGAGATTCTCTGTTGCTTTTTTTAAAGCTGTCTCGCTATGTTAAACTCCTTTAACATAGGGAAACAGTTTGTAAAAAGCAACGGAGATCTTGCTTTCTCCGTTGCTTCCCCCACAACTCTGATGTATTGCGTAAGCGTACACATGTGCAGACCATCAGAACTGCCGCAGAATACCAGACAGCTGTGGAAGGGCAGCAAGGAGGTATTATACAATGCCATTATTTAAGAAAAGTATTTTTTTTTTCTTAAATAATGTCATTGTATAATAGCAATAACCCACTTCTGGGTGTGGGTAATGCTGGATTTACCCATGGTTGTCTTTGTTTGGCCACTCAAACTTCGCCCTCGTGACCAAACCACTCCAACCGTGGGTAAATCCAGCATTACCCACACCCATGCGTGGGTTATTGCTATATCATTTAATGTTAAGTGGTGCTTTATCATATTTTGCATCTCTTCCTTATTTTGTACTCAGTTAAGCTCTTTTGTTTGTTTCAAACAAAATAAACAGAATAGGTCTTGGTTAAGACCTGGTTTATGTTTTCATCAGTGTACTAAACTTACATCTCATCTTTTTGACATGCATATTAGACTAATGTCTTATTTAAACTCAGAGGAATGATGTTTGATAAAGTTGTTTATAATGTGGAATGACCTCATGACTGCAACTATGAGTAAGGAAATGAGGTCGCTGATGGCAAACTATAGTAAGTTACTAAATCTGTTTACAGAAAATATACACGTATGCTGTGGTACAGTGTTTGAGGTTGCATTTTTTTTGTTCAAAAACCAAACTGCCTTTTTAAGATTTGATTGCATATGCTAACTGCCTTTGTTAAGCTTTGATTCCATATGTATTCTTTGAGGTAGGCTAGCCAGAAAGCTTGCTGCTTTACTGACTAGTATTTTGGGTTTAGAACATGAACAGTAAATGCAAAATATTGTGTTGCATGATGGCTTGTGCCTGGTATAAACTGCAACATGATAATTCTTTCTTCATAAAATATAAACATTGGTCAGATCCCCAATACTCCAAGGCAGACCACACCAGCTTTCTCTATCCAAGAACTGCACAGTAATTGGTGTTCTAATAACACCCTGTACCTACAGTTTTATTATTATTTATTTAACCTATATTGACTGGGTTATTCCAACTAGATAATTAGCTTATTTTCATAGGTGGTATTTATACTACTAAGAAAAATGTAGCCAGGGCATCAGGGAATTTCCCCTATGCTTTTGTACGGGAACTCTGTTCACTATTATGCTTCCTGTATTCTGATGCAGGTGCAAAGGTGGCCCAGAGAAACAGGAAGCTGAAAATCAAACATGCAGGAGAAAGTATGTGTTTTCCATGTATAAGTGAAGCTGTTAATTGAACTGCAGAAAGGTTGCATATCTTAAATATTGAATTGGAGTTTTAACAGAGTGAAGAGAATGGAGAAGAGAGAAAAGAAAGAGAAGGAGTGTTGGTTAAAAGGCAAGACGAATAAGTTAAAGTAGGTATTATGTATTCGGAGGAGCTATTTCAGCAAAATGTGTTTACAATAGAAGCTACAATAGCCAAGTGTGTTGTTACAACCCTTCAGTGGGGGGGGGGTTTGCGGGATGTTTATTTGAAAGAACTAATTGAGCAGAGTGAACCAGAGAGTGAAAAGGCAGTGTCATAGGTTCATAGGTTCATAGGCAGGTACTAGGCTATTAGCCCTAGGGCCTATATAAGCCTAGCCAAATGGTACCCTGGCTTTTGCCACCCAAGAAAATTATTTTCCTGTGCCTCTGTCAAGCAGAGACACAGAAGTGATCCCTGGGGTGAATTTCCTATCTGCCACCCAATCATCAAGATTTTTCTTGAAGAGTGCTAATGAGGAGCTTTGTTTGATATAGATAGGTAGTTTGTTCCCGAATATGGGAAGTCTCTGGGACAGGAATCTATCCCTCCAGCATGTTGTGTTTATTGTGGAGACAAGGTTTAGGTCCCTAGAGTGTGTAGCTCAGAGGGATTGGAATTTCTTTAAGTAGAGCATGTCCAACAGCTCTGGGTTTGACATAGCTTTGTATGTTAGGCAGAGACCGCCTCTGAGTAGGCGATATGCGACAGAGTAAAGCTGGAGTTTTTTTAGATGGTCTGTGTAGGGCATCTGTATGAGGTTGGTAATCCTCTTTGTGGCCTTTCCAGTTGTTGTAGATGTCTTGTGAGGTACATACCAAAAGAGGAGTTGTACTCTATAATGGGTTTAATGAGGGATGAGTACAGGGGAACAATTACCTCTTTTTTCCTGGATGAGAAACCTTTTGTGATGAGGTGTGCCACGTAGAAAGATTTCCTGACTACTGTGGTGATGTGATTATCAAAGGAGAGACTACTGTCCACCTGTGTCCCAAGGTGTCTTATCACACTTTCGGTGTTAAGTAGACTACTGCCTATGTGGTAGTTCATGGGTACAGAGTTTTTACCAAAAGGGATGACAATGCACTTTTTAGCATTGAGCTTGAGGTCATGGCTTTCACACCAGGCATCTGTCTCAGTAAGGCCCTTTTGTAGGATGTCCACATCGTTAGGAGTTTTGATTATGGCTCCTAGTTTGCAGTCATCTGCAAACTTTGTTAGCCAAAGACCTTCTGTGTTAGCCTGTACTTCAGAGAAGTAGATATAAAACAGGAGAGGACCTAGGACTGAACCCTGTGGTACTCCACTTGTTACTGGTCTGAAGTTGGATTTAGAGTCTGCTACTTTCACAGTGTGGGTTCTGTCAGTGAGCCAGTTGGCAACCCATCTTGTGACAGAGATTTATACCTAGTTTAGTGAGTTTATCTATAATTCCAGAGTGGGGGGTGGTGTTGAAAGCCTTGGTGAGATCTAGATAGGCTGTGTGAACCACCTTACCCTCATCTACGTCTTTGGTGACCACTTCAAAGAAGTCAATCAGGTTTAGGAGACATGATCTGCTTTTACAAACCCAAACTGGGTAGGGTCCAGAGTTTGGAGATTACCAATGTCATTGCTTGTTCCACGATGATACGTTCCATAGCCTTGTAGACCAAGCTCATCAGGCTAATGGGGCGGTAGTTCTTAGGGTCTGTGGTGGCTCCCCCTTTGTGGAGTGGGATAACCATTGCTGTGTGCCATTCAGTGGGCACAAAGCCTGAGGTGAGGTGATGATTGAACACGGTACTTAGGTGGGGTGCCAGTTCATTCTGTATTTCATGTAGAACACAGCATGAGATGTTGTCAGGTCCCATGAATGCTGTGTTCTTGGCTTTGGAGAGTGTGTTTTTTACTTGTGCAGCCAAGATTACAGGAACTTTGCATTCTTCCAGTATAGAGATGGGCTCCTTAGGGGGTGAGAGGGGGGGTAAAGTTAGCACTGAACCTATCTGCCAGGATGTTGGCAATATCAGTTGGTTCTGTATATTTAGTGCCATTGTGCTGTAACTCAGAGCAGATCTGAGTGTTGCCATTGAGATTTTTGACATAGTTGAAATAATGGACAGAATACAACAAGAAGAAGTTCAAGAAATAAGTAAGGAAGAAAAGAAATCATATGCACAAATGGTAAGAGAAGGTTAAAGAAGAGAAGAAAACAGAATTAAGAAGAAAGCATAAAGTCAGAATAGGTAACAATACAGGAAAGGAACTGGACAGGTATGATGTATGGGACAGCATCATTTCACCAGTGGATATTAAACCCAGACAGATAAGAGCATTTATTTTTATTAACAAAGATACTTTTTGTGACATTTTTTCAAGGAAGCACAGTATATGGAAATATTCTTAGAACAATATGAAAAATAAATGAAAATCCTTGGAACTTATATGTTGTACAAGCATTTAACAGAGAAGCTAAAAAATAATATTCATGCAATTTCATACTGAAGCTGAAAAAGACAGTCTAAAAGACTATTTAAAAACTGTGTGTAGAGATGTAATTACATTACAAATATTATGATAATGGTGGTTTATGGACTGGGAGATGAGAATGTGGTGTATTGAAAATGCAAATTTACAGATTAGTATATTTGCCTAGTATAATTAATGTGGGGGGATAAGGGATTATTTAAATTCTGAGGTTAACCAAAGAAATGTTTTTGTGGTAAAAATGATCATTTTGATTAATAATTGTGACAAAAAGAAATGTTTCATTTGTGGTCGAGTTGGTCATGAAGCAAAATAAATATGAGCAAAAGTGTATAAAATGTGAAAAAATAGGACATTGATGAATGGACTGTAATGTTAAAGAGAATTGTACACAGGAAACAAAGGTTGATCAATAAAGAGATTGTTTTAGTAGATAACATAGCGAAGAAACACAAAGAAAATAGAAATGAAGATAAAGAATGGAAATACAAGAATATATGAGGGGAAAAAAATTAAAAGGAGAGTTAGAAGAAGAATTAAGTAATTCAAGTGATGAAGGAGAAGATAAATGGATAAGGGCTAAAAGTAAAAGAAATTATTTTGGAAAGAGAATGAAAGATAGAATGTACAAATGTAAAAACCTAGGGATTAGAGGAAACAAAAAAGGAAAATGATAAAAGTAATAGAAACTTTTCCACAAAGTGCGAATCCAAGCCATAAATGTGAATAGTATAAAGAATGTTCAGTGAAGGTTAGGAGCATTGGAATGGTGTAGATTGTTAGATATGGGTATCATAATATTAATAGGCATAAGATTAGCAACATAGGAGGAAAGAATACAAGGAAATGGGTTATGGGAAGGCAAGATTATATGAAACATAGGAGAAGAAAAATGCTCAGGCATAGCAATTTTATGTAAAGAATGTACAGAAATTTTGGATTACTCAGTAGTATTAGGAAGAATATTAATATTAATGTTAGACATAAGATGGAAGAACCAAATATATAGGGTAAATACACGTTATGCATACACTTTACAGAAAAAGAGAGGAAATTATGTTTAGGAAAATATTTGATTATGTTAGTGTGAATTTGCAAGTAATAGCAGTGGGAGACTGTGATTTAAGACATAGGAGAAAAGAAGGGGCAGATATAAAGGCCATTTCAAAGATGTTAAAAATGATAAAATGTACTTACGGAAAAGCAAGCATTGGACATATAAAAGAAGCAATTTGAGAACTGAATTTGATTACTTTATAGTATCAGAAAGTTTAAGTATATTACATCAAGGAGTTAAAATTATGGGATTTTCAGACCATGTAGAAATTTGGATACAGATTCAAAAACAATAGGCTATACAAAATAAGTAAAGGTATAAAAAATAATGAGTCAGATTTAAATGAGTATGTAATGAAAATAATACATCAGCTATGGTTAGATCATATAAACATGAGAAGATTTTATAAAGATTGGACTAGTTGGTGGATTAGTCTAAAAGAAAAATATAGAAAATAGGTATTGGAATGGCAAAAGGCAAAAAGAATACTATATAGTTGTAAATATGAAGAAATCAGTAACAAAGTCTTTAAAAACATAATAGATAATAAAAAAGAAAAAAGCTGTATGAAATGAGCAAAGAGAAAATAAAAAAAAAATGTTATTCAAACAAAGACATTTTTACAAGAAAGAAAAAAGAAGTACCACCATATTTAAGCAAAGTGATCAAAGAAAAGATAAGAGTAATAAGAGAGTTAATGAACAATGAAGGTAGTATAGTTAACACACAAAAAGAAATAACGCAGACAGTAAAAAGATATATTTTGAAAACATTACCCATATGTGAAATTTTAAGGACGTATAAATGGAACTTAAAAAATTAACTGAAGAAGATAATAAGAGAAGGGAAGAAAAGATTGCAAAGATAGAATTAAAATGTGTTGAAACAGTAAATGTAGAAAGAGCTACAGGTATAAATGGACTTGAATATTTAATGTATACAGATATGCAAACATGGCAAAAGTAATATTTTTAGAGATGTTCAATGAATGGTTTGAAAAGGGGGTAAATGATGAAAAAATATGAATGGGTGCAATGAAATTTATATGGAAAAAGGGAGAAAGAACAGATCTAAAAAATGGAGGCCACTAGTGTTAAACAATTTTGATTATAAGATTTTTATGAAGATTGTAGAAAAAAGAATAGCAAGTAAGGCTAACAAGCTACTGGATAAAACATTTTTTGGAATGAAAGAAAAAGGAAGTCAATAACTTTTAATAATAAGAAGAGAATTGGTAGATGATGTAATAAATAGGAAAACAGAATTAAAAATATTAGTAAGAGATGTAAGTAAAGCATTTGATAAGATACAGCATGAAGCATTATGGGAATTTCTGAAAGACTATAATATAATAAACAAGATAACCAACATTTTGAAATCAGTATATAACAAAAATAAAGTGAAGCTAGTGGTTAATGGCTGGTTAAGTGAGACAATAAAAATAAAAAGTGGTATTAACCAATGATGTCCAGCAAGTAGTATTCTGTTTGCATTAATTATGAATACAGTCATTAACAAGATACATTTAGTATTGAAGGAAGCTAAATATTGCACATCAGAGGGAATTCCGATTCTAGTAGCATTTTCTTATGTGGAAGATCTAGTAGTAGTTGTGAAAAATAAAGAATGGATGAGTATAGCTATTAAAACACTTGACAAAGAATTAGGAGTATTAGGTTTAAGCATAAATGAGGAAAAGAGTAAAGGGTTCTGATTATTAGGATAACCAGAAAGTATTCAGTTTAATAAAGAAGAAATAAAAATTTTGGGAATAACATTTAATAATGAGCAACACAGAGTGACACAATGGAAGGACATGATACATGAGATAAGTAATATTTGTATATTTTGGAGAACATTTAAACGTACATATAAGAAAAAAGCATGATTAATTCAGTAATATTAGGTAAGATGGCACATCTAGCTAGTGTATTTATGATACCATTAGAATATGAAAAAGAATTATTGAATGAGTTATTTACATTTATATGGGAATCTAGATTAAACTCTATTAAGAGAGGAATCCTTTATGTTACAAAAAAGGAAGGAGGTTTGTGTTTAATAAATCCAATTGTATATATAGCTTCATTGAATCTATATAAAAACTTAACAGAAATAAGGAAAATGGAAATTTATTAATAAAGATAGAAGAAAAATAAAGCAATATGGGAAAAGCTTAAATGTTTAAAAAGAGTAAAGGAATTATTTGTACAGAAATGAAAATATATCAAGAGAAAATATTATTATGGAAGATTGATTTAAGCAATGAAGAAAAAAGGAAAGAATGGTTTGAAAATATGATGGAAAAATTCTATTATATGTACCCTTGGAAACATTTGGGAGAAAAAAAATAAAAGCTATAAAAGCAAGAATGATTAGATTTGAAAAATATATGGAATGTACAGATTTGTTTTGTGAAGATTGTCCATAAATAAGCTTTCAGTAAAAACAAATATGCCATATACTGTAGAGAGCTGGTTATCTGAACTAACTGAGACCTAGGGTAGTTTGGATAATCAAACTGTTTGGATAATCAAACATACATTGAACCAGACGAAAAACTTCTAAAATTTTGTTCTTTCTGCATGAAGGGAATACACTTTTCAACCATTCAGCCATTCCAGTAGACAATAAATAACATTTTTCACACACAAGTGGGCTACAAGCTCAAAGAACACGCACAAACGAATACATATAATGTTTACATATTCAGACTTTATGATTTTTCCTACCCAAAAGCTTTGGAAGGCTGGGTTCAGAGAAATGACATTTCAGATAATCGTTTGAATAAAAATACTCTCTGCTGTAAAAAAATAAAATATAGAATCTATATATATTGTAGGGAATTAGAAACTGCTGAATATGTTTTTTTAAATGTAAAAGAGTAAATCAATAGTTGGAAGAAATATGTGGTAAAGAATGTTTACAAGGATTGGAAAGTATTAAATGTATAAATATGGACATGATAAAATATGGATATAGTATTATGAAAATATGAAACAAAATTATGTAAATAGATTTGATGAAAAAATTGTTTTGTATAATGTGGATTGTCTGGAATGAAAGAATGAATGAGATAAAATTAAAGGGGAAATGGGTACTGTAAGATATTTTGAAGAAAATAAGATTTGTGGTTATGTTAAAAAGATTGGGGGGGATTGAACATTTAAAAACTGGAAAATATGTGCATCAATTGTAAATTATTGTAAATGAGCTGTAGAATTTGTATATAGAATGTCTAATTATTGTATGTGAATTTTAATAAAGGAACCCTACCTTTTCAGTACACTCAGTGGGATCTTTTACATCCACCTAGACTACCACCATCTCAGGCAGATGGGGGTCTCAGTTTAACATCTGAAGGATTACTCATTCAGAAGTGCAGTGCCAGCAATCAATCTACCTTGTGTTGGAACATAACCCACACATTTCTTGACCAAAGGTGAATGTGTGACTAATAACTGATGAGTAACTAGCCATGGATCAATTCATAATCACAGTGGGTCACTTAGCAGTGGGGCTACTTTGTACTCGACTGTACTGGTGGTACATTATTGCCATGTATGAAAGTTAGTACGTGCAGAATGAAACATTTTATGGATTGTGGCTTGAGCTGTCAGTATATATCTATGATGTATACAATTGTAGTCACAAATTGAGCACAATCCTGTGATAGTCGCAACTCATGAATACATTACTGCAAACCAGTCTGTCTGAATGGTACTGGAAATTATATTCAGTGTGTCTTTCCTATGGGGTTGACAATCCTCGCCCACACTCCCTATGCTTTTTTGCCCCTGTTGTTCGGTATTATTATATGCAATCTTTCACAATTTGAATTTAAGAGCTTTCATGTGCCCCCTTATCTGACCCACTCCCTACACACACACACACACACACACACACACACACACACACACACACACACACACACACACACACACACACACACACACACACATACACACATGCAGCTTGTCTTACAATACTGTTAATACAAGTGTTCTTTATGAAGGCTCTGCATATCCTGACAGCTGCTGCTCATCATCTTTGAACACTTGTGCTATAGCATGCACCAGGGCTGCAACTGTATGCACAAGTGTTCTGTTGCATATGTGTTCTTCTCAGACCTCTATCCATGCAAACTGGATACACACATATTTGTCTGCCACAGTGTTACTGAAAATGTAGAAGAACGTTTCAGACTTAGGGGAGGGGTACTGCAGACTTTGATACATTGTGTAGGACATCTGTGGCCCTACCTATTTGATTTATAGCATTTCTGCTACCTGAAATAGTAATCAGCAGTTCTGATCTGGGCTACAGAGCATCCAGCAACATCGCCATTGCTGGTTCTTGAATTCACAACATGGTCAATTTCTTATTTTGTGGAAGATTGCCTTTGTTTTCTCTTTCATTATTTTGAAGACTGTAGTTAATTTTTATGTGATAACCATATGAAGCAATTCATTGCCAGGGGTAGGTCATCAGCAGTATCCATGCAATGATCTTAAATAAGAAGAACAGAGTTCAGAATAGAACTCTGAGAAGGTTATGGTGGTTTGTAAAGGATGGTCTTCTTTTATGGAAGATAGGCAAGTGGGTGCAAAGGTAGAATGTTTCAGTTCTTAGGTTTTAGCAAAGCTTTAATTATTCTGTCTTTGGCATACACACACACACACACACACACACACACACACACACACACACACACACATATACTTACACATATATGTCTGTGTTTGTGTCTGGGGTGTCAATTACATGGGGTCAGGTGCCCATCAGCAGTAAACAGCATTCAAAGCCAATGTTTTTTCTACCTCTGGGTGGCTAGCCTTGCCACTGTTGTTCTGCCCTACCACACTCACATCACACACGCGCAAACACACACACACACACACACACACACACACACACACACACACACACACACACACACATACACATATATGTCTGTGTTTGTGGGTGTCCATTACATGGGGTCAGGTGTCCATCAGCAGTAAACAATATTCAAAGCCAATGTTTTTTCTACCTCTGGGTGGCTAGCCTTGCCACTGGTGTTCTGCCCTACCACAATCACATCATACATGCACACACACACACACACACACACACACACACACACACACACACACACACACACACACACACACACACACACACACACACACACACACACACACACACATATGCACGCACAACTATAGACAATTAAGAGTATCCAGTCCACCTACTGCATGTCATTGGAATGTGGGAGGAAACTGGAGCACACAGTGAAAATCCATGTGAACACAGGGAGGGCATGCACTGTCTGCAAAGAAGAGCACCCCATATGAGAATTGAATTAAACTTGGACATCTGAAGAAGGACCATTCAGTTCCAAAAGCGCTCATCTTGTTGTAATATTTTTTATTTATTTTTTGCAATAAATAGTGTGTTTATCCTCAGTCTGGTGGATGTACAGATGTGGTTTTCACTTTGTGTCTCTTTTCTTCTGGAGTTACATTCTGTGGTTGTCCATTTTTAGTTTTGTGTGTGTGTGTGTGTGTGTGTGTGTGTGTGTGTGTGTGTGTGTGTGTATATATACATAGATATATATATATATATATATATATATATATATATATATATATATATACACCTATATCTGTATCTATATCTATATCTATATCTGTATCTATAGCTATGGGAGTAAATTTTTAGCTTGCACATTCACTTCTTCAAGTTTTCAGAATATCAAAAAAATGCCAGCAAAATCACCAGGCCAAGCAAATTTCTTAAAACAGAAAACTGTATTTAAGCTTTGCATTTAAGTGTTGCTGCACACTGAGCAGCAGGGGTTATCGATGCCCTGTATAGATGCAAATGCCTTGAAACACAATTTTTCCATAGACATCTGTCAGTGGAACCCTCCCAAGCTTCCCTGCAGCACTGCAGGCAATTCAGCTATGCACTGAGCTGTGTTGCCACACGTATCATCCCTAGCCTTCAACAGAACAAGCCCCTTTGTTAGCCCTATTGCAAAAAAACTAGCATAACTATCCCGCTCCCTTCCCCAATTGTACATATGGCAAACAAAACTGCTATAATGGATGGACAGTATCCCATCATTTCTCTGGCCAGCCTGATTGACATGGGCATCCTGAGGCAATGTAGTAATTGCCTGATGTATATTGATAACCACTTACTTCTAAAACAAACAAATACTCTATGTGAGAGATGTAATTACATTACGGAATTGGTGTCACTTGTCTCATGTAACAACAAACCAGACATCAAACAGGTTGTCAGCACACACATTTCACCTTTCACACAAAATGAGGTCACAACACATAAACCCACGTATGTGGAGGTACTCACTAGAAGCTTGCCAAAGGATCAGAGACCTCCCACATGTAAACTACGTGCATACACTGCTATGCAAATATTAACCACTACACATAATAAAACATACATCAGTGTCACAACAAATAAGCCCCTAAGGCAAAACACCATAAAACCTAATGTTTTAGTCATTGGTGACTCCATAGTGAGAGACATAGATGTCCTCCTCACCAGGCCGGACAAAGAGAAGGCCACTGTCAGCTGCCTGTCAGGATCCAGGATCTGTCACATTGTGCATGCACTCAAATCATTCAGCAAAAAATAACATTATGAATCTGTCATAGTCCATGTTGGGGTGAATGATTTTACTCTGACCTCTCTGTACTAAATGAAGAGAGACGTGACTGAACTCTTAGATTATTTGTCCCAGGCAGGTATGACCCTAACCCTAAGCAGCATTCTACTTACACTCAAGATAATGCCACAATATAAACAGAAAATGATCAACTTCAACAATTGGCTTAGCTTCTGATGTCACTCCAGGGGGATCCAGTATCTGTCAGCCTGGGAAGACATGGTCAACAGACTGCATTGCTTTGCCAGAGATGGTCTGCACCTGCCTCCTCTAGGCTTTTGGATACTGGCAAAGGCACTTGCTTCCACCATAGTGCCTTTTTTAAACGATGTAAAAACAACATTTCTGACTTAACAAACTCCACTCGAGACAAACTAATGGTTTTGCTGCTTAATGTTAGGACTCTAAATGGGAAGCTGCACTCTCTGGAAGCATTCCTCACCTTGGAAGATGCTGATGTTTGTGCAGTCACTGAGAGATAGTTCAAGGCCGCAGAGAGCACTCCAGCTGTGCAAGGCTACAATGCTTTCCACATGTCCAGACCTCAAAATGAGCATGATAGACCCACCTAGACATAGGTGATCTTCAAACTCTACACCCAATTCAATTTGGCTTTGTTAAGGGTAGATCAAGCTTATTAAACCTTGTAGACTTCTTCAAGAGAGTTACCAAAGCCCTGGATGAAAGTAAGACAGTGCGTACCACCTATCTTGACCTAGCCAAGTTTTTTGACCCAATCCCCCACTCAGGTATCATTGAGAAACTCTCCCAACTTGGAATCAACCCTTACATCATTAGATGGGTAGCCAATTGGCTCACTAACAGAACACATAGTGTCAAAGTTGGTGATTCCACCTCTACCAGTAGACCCGCCATCAGTGGTGTACCACAAAGATCTGTGCTCAGCCTTTTACTATTTGGAATCTATTTCTCAGAAGTCTAGGCTATAGTAGATGGCCTTTGGCTTGCCAAGTTGCTGATGATTGCAAATTGGGTGCAATTAATGTCCCCCAATGATGTTAACATATTACAGAAGGGGCTAATGCAGACAAATGGTTGGTGCCAAAGCCATGGTCTAAAACTAAATGCAAAAAAGTGCATTATTATCCCTTTCATTAAAGCTGAATTCCCTGCTAATTACAATGTTGATAACACCTTCCTAAGTTCAAGCCCAATGATGCAAGATCTGGGAACACAGGTTGATAGCAATCTGAACTTTGACCACCAAGTTTCTACAGTGGTAAGGAAAGCCTTGTACATTGCTCATCTCATAAGTAAGGGCATCCCATCCAGGTCTAAAGATGTTATAACTCCACTGTACTCACCCCTCATCAGACTATTAATAGAGTACAATGCTTGCTTTTACCAAGGAAATACAGGGCTACCAAAACATGACCTACATAGATAGACTGAAACACCTGTCACTGTACTCTGTATCTTACAGGCTACTGAGAGGTGACTTGTGCCTGGCCTACAGGTCAGTCTCCAACCCTGCCCTGATGGAAATGCTTCACATCCACAGGTCAAATGGCACAAGAGTCACTCGCTTTAGGGATCTTAACCTAGCCTGTGACATAAACAGAACATGCTGGAGAGACAGATATATCTCCCAGAGATTGCCGCTCCTCCGGAATAAACTTCCAATCCATGTGAAGCAGAACTCTTCACTGACCCTATTCAAAGGCAACCTAGACAAATGGATGGGAGACTGCAAATTAACTCCAAGGGTGGCACCCATGCCCTCATGGACAGGGGTAGGCAGGGGTGATCACAGACTTGCTCTGCAAATTATGTCCATCTAACCTAGCAAAACTGGGGCAACTTGGGATTAACATGGCTAGGCTTGTAAGGGCTGTAGGGCCACTAGCCTAGTAACCTCCTATGAAGCAAAAAGAAGAATGCTGTTATATGATCTTGAGTTGGTGTGGTGGGTGCAGAAGGACAACCTGCATAACATATATATTTTTTCTCAGTTTGTTTTCATGTTTTTTTTGTTTTAAACAATGAAATGCTCGATTAAATGAAGTAGGTTCTTATGACAAATATATATATATATATCTATATATATATATATATATCTATATCTATGTATGTGTGTGTGTATATATATATATATATATATATATATATATATATTGTATATATATATATATATATATATATATATATATATATATATATATATATATATATATATATATATATATATATCTATATATATTTTTTTTGATATATATATATATATATATATATATATATATATATATATATATATATATATATATATATATATATATATATATATGGGTCTACTTTGTAAGCTCAAAGTTTCAAAGCACCGAACTTCATATTAGAGCATAAGATCAAAGTTTTGAAACTTTGAATGGTTAAAATGGAGATCACCATACAGCACAGAATGGGAAATTTACTGTTCTCTTCATTGTTGTGCAATCTCGGAGTTGGTATATTTAATTAGCAGGGGGTGTAGGGGGTGCACGGAGGCTTGACCCCTCCCCACATAAACCTAAAAAAAAAAATTGTTTTTATTTTTTTTTAATTAAGTTTCAAATTTCAAAACTTCAATGTTATGGTCTCAACCATATGAAGATAAGTATATGTATACATATATATATATATATATATATATATATATATATATCTATATATATATATATATATACATATATATATATATATATATATATATATATATATATATATATGTGTGTATATATATATATATATATATATATATATATATATATATATATGGATTCACTTCAGACGCTCGAAATACTGAAATCTCAAATTTCAGTATCTCAAGCCCAAAAAGTGGAATCACCAAAACAACGAAAACTAAAAACTGCGAAATTCAAAACCTCGAATACCGGAAGTTTTGAATTTTGCAATTTTACTACACACACACACACAGACACACACACACACACACACACACACACACACACATACAAACACACACACACACACACACACACACACACACACCATCCACCACACAACACACAATCACTCTACTACATGAGTGGGCAAGCCCCTGCACCCCCCCACTTAAATATTCTCACTCCGAGGTTGCACTACATACAAACACACATAAAACACCACCACACAAGCTACTTTCTCTTTGCACACACACACCACAGCAATAAAACACACTGACACACAGCACAGCCCCTTCCCAAACCCCTTAGCACACACACACACACTTACCTGAATACATAAACATAGCGGAACTTTAGAAGCGCGAAATTCAAAACCTCCGGTATTCGAGGTTTTGAATTCCGCACTTCTAAACTTTCGCTATTATGTGGATTCGGCTTTTTGGGCTCGAAATACTGAAATTCGAGATTTCAGTATTTCAAATTTCTGAATGGAACCCATATATATATATATATATATATATATATATATATATATATATATATATATATATTATTATTATTATTATTGTCATTATAGTAATCTAAATTTCAATAGATTGAGACTAAAACACTGAGTACATAAGGCTGAAAAATAAAAAAAAGATTGAAACTGTAACACACACATGCTCCAAGGCACAACTCCGGACCACCCAAAATAAATCTACTGTTTTTTGCAGCAGGGCAAGCCCCGCAGCACCCCCTGCTAATTATATATACTAACTCCGAGATTGCACAATCCCCATGGAAAGAGCATATTTCTTTGTCTGAGGGATTGTCAATTATCTGTTTTGTCTATCAAAGTGTATTGACAAAATAGACATTGACACATGGGTTTTTCATTTATATATACAGTATATAGATAGATATAGATATAAATATTGATATAAATATATAGATATAGATATATACATATCCATATGTATATATAAATATATAGATATAAATATAGATATATACATATGCATATTTTATAGGTTTATAGATTAGTACTAGGCTAGCTGCCCTTACTGGCCTTTTTAAGCCTGGCTGTTTTCTCTTTTTGTACTCAAAATAAACTATCCCATTTGGTTATAGATTGTCCTTACCCATCCTGTGGACAATAATGGTATATTATCCCTAATGAGAGTAGCTGGGATCATACCACAGATAATTTGAGGGTACCTATACTTGGGATAAAGCATTTGGGAACTGCCTCTCTCCATTAGTAGTGCAGGGAGCAGTCCTGGAGTAAATTATTTGTTTCCCATCCATAGATCTAAGTTGTGCTTGAATATGGACATGAATGAACTGTTTTATGTGGATGGGGACTCTGTTCCACAGCAGCCATATCCTCTGCAAGATACATCTGTCCGTCCAAACCATTCTGTTGATGTTGCAAAAGAGGTTTAGACCCATAGACCAAGAACTTCTGATGCCATTTGACTTGTTGATGAGCAGTAAATCTATCAGTAATAAGTCAGAGGATGCCTTGTGTGTCAAAAACAGGTCAGCTTTTAGCAGTCTTGTAGGATACCGGATATAGTGACAGGGCTTTGAATCACTGCATGTATGACATGTTGATTAGGCCTTGTATCCTTTCAGTAAGGTATCTCTGTGGGCGTTCCAGTTGTTGTGTGTGTCTG